>NC_134090.1:81147035-81169535 GCF_000715075.1 Nicotiana tabacum
GCTTTGTGGGCTCGGTGCTTTAGTCCGAGCTCAAGCAGGCTGTACAGAGGGAGCAACCTTTCTAATTGTCGTGGCATCTGGTGTCTGGAATCCACCAAAGATTCGAGGTATGAGAGTGATTTTGTTCGTTGGTCTGGACTACCCTATCGCTTGGGCCCGACGCCGTCAGCATAATTGGTCGAACCATCTGCACTCACGGACATGCTTCATTTTTTAATAAGATATATGAGAAAAAATGGGGGGGGGGGTTACCAACACGTTAATACAAGGCTGAGGCGAAGTTTCGGCGTTTTCCTTTGGATGTAAGGGTATTTTTTGGATATATTCCCCAGATCCATCTTTCCCTGGCAGTGAATACTTTTTTCTGCATTTTACGGACCTTTGAAGGGTGCCGCCGCCCTATTACCGTCATGGTGATACGCTGTGGCTTGTCGGTTTTATTTTTACTGGTCTCCTTCATCCCTGACCGCTCGACGATACTTGGTGGCAATCTTCGTCGAATAGCACAGTCATTGCTCTTTCGAGCTGGCGACTGCGCCCTGCTGTCCCTTCGCCGAGCCATATTTCTTTTGCAAGGGTCTTGGTCGAGTGGGTCTGGGCCGCCTGGCGTAACCGACTTTGCTTATGGGGATCGCTATATTTGGGGTAGTGATGATGAAATTGCGCCCGACTGGGCAGGGTTTCCTTACTAGCTGTGCTTTGTTGAATCTCATTCCATTGGAGGTTTCTCGAGGATGCTGCTCTCGGTCTATCTCCTAATTGTTGCGAGGTAGGTTGCACCTCAGGCCGTTCCTTTCATTCGTTGTGTATGGGTGATACCTCCATCTGCTTTGCATAAGTTTCTTTGTCGGTAGTCTACTTGGATATACGGAGCCTGAGGAGGTTCCCGGACGGTTCCCCACGGCTCTAATTCGTGGCTGAAACTGGGTGCGGTCATCCACCCAGTCCTTGGCTGGGTAGCTAATTTGGCTTTGCTTGAAATGTCCTGGAGTCATCGAGCATGCTTCATTTATGCTTCGGGTAAAGGCATGTGCTGTCCAACCACTCAAAACTGGGGGCGGTCTCATTCGTCCTATCGATGAACGGGGTGCAGCTTTTCACGACATTTCATTTCTTTCTTGTTCGGCCTTAGGTGTGTCGGGCCTTCTCGGTACTTCTTTGATGGTATGGGCGCTTGCTTCCACGGAAGACTATGCTGGCATGGCGAGTGAGTCTGTGAGGCCAGGTGGTGGTGCTACATCATGGTTTCTTTTGGGAGAGTTTCTTCGATATTCCTCAGAGAGATGGGCTCGACTCATCATTTCGGGGGTCGCTGCCTTCCATTGAGCACGCTTGGGTGGTGGTGCGACCGTAGGGATTTGGAGTCCTATCTCACTTAGGGAGTTCTGGAATTTAGGGTTTTTGTAGAGCGGGTTCCGGGGCTGTTCGCCTGGGAGTTGGTTGTTGTAGGAGCTTCCAAGAACCTGATTTGATCCTGTCGAAGGGGTTCCCGAGCATCATCACTGTGGTAGGGTCAGTTACTGACTCATTGTCAACTGACCTCTCAGGTATTGGCTCATCATAAGGAGGTGTCTCCGTTGCTATTGTGCTGGGAGTTCCTGGGCGACTTTGCAGCTGAGCGATAGCTAACTGTCATGCCTGCAACATTCCAAAAATATCGTGGAGATTAACTTCCTGTTCTTCCCGAGCCAAGGTTTCTTTAGCTTTCTGTTGGTAAGCGAGTTGTATGCTATCATCGATGTATGAGGCTTTGTCGACTTGTTGAGCGCCTCGTAAGCCCGCGTCCTCTTGAATCGACCCAGATGCGTTATCAGGGTCATGTGGTGTCGCATCAACCGTTGGAACAACCATACTGCTTCCGCTGTGGTTCTCGGGGTAGCCGTTCTCGATTTTGCTTACTGAGCCAAGCATTAACCTCAAATCAAAAGATCTTGGACAAGAAAAGTGTGAAAGATAACGTGCATTTGGGTGACGAAACCAGCAAGAAAATAATCACTATTATTTTTAGCCCCACGGTGGGCGCCAAACTATTTACTATGAAAATGGTAATAACAAAATTTTTTAGATGAGATTCTAAAAATACGTGATCTATTCTCTAGCTAGTTGTTAAGGTAGTTTGTGTTAAGAATACACGGTATAACGATAAAACACAAACTAAATCGAGGTAGTAGGCAAACCGAAGGGGTCTATTAGCTGGATGCAGAGTAGGTCGATGGAGGCCTCGGGGCCAAAAATCCGGCCGAGTTCGAACTATCGGGGACAGTCGGGAAGGGGATAACAAGCAGTAATACGATTGAATAAGGGTGTTCATGGCCAATGTATAGCTGGACGGTAAAGAACAAGTAAGAAAACAATTAATGCAAAGTGGCCTTGGGCCAATGAGAACGAATGACTTAAAAGAAAAGGGGGGAGAGAGAGAGAGATATTATTGCACTCGTTGAGAAATGGAGAAACATTAACCCTTTACAAGATGGAGCGAGCCCCGTTTATATAGAGGGGGAGACTCGGCTACAAGTATGCAGGGGTTAGCTACAAAGTATGGTGATGGGATGGCTTGACGTGATGCTTCAGCATAGGCTCTGTGTAGGCTGCGTTTGTCAGGCGTAGCCATGTTCCTAGAGGGTGTCTTCCTCTCTTTTCTCCGAATCGGGCTTCAATGAGCCCCGAGGTTGAGAGTTCGGTCGCGACCTCCTACTCTCGAAACCCCAGGATATGCTTCCAAAATGTCTTAACAGCGAGAAATCGAGTCTTCCGATTTCGCCGCATACATATACTTAACTCTTATCCCATTCCCTATTATACCCGATAGCTCGAACTCGACCTTGTTATCGACCATGAGGTCCCCCATCGACTAGACCTACACCCAGGCAGCAGGCCCTTCGGTTCGATTACTATCTCATTTTAGCTTACATTTCATCATTAAACTCCATATTATTAGCATCATCTGGTCTAATAACTAGCTCGGGAATAGATCACGTATTTTTAGAATCCTATTTAAAAATTTAATTGTTGTTACCATTTTCACGGTAAACAGCAGCGCTTAGCCTTATGCAAACATGGAGGTAGATCTTAACATCATGCAAGATTCGGGATAGGGCTTAGTCCCATGCAAATGGGAGACAATACTTAGCCTTATGCAGATATGGAGGTAGAGCTTAACCTCATGCAAGATTAAGGATAGGGCTTAGTCCCATGCAAATGGAAGGCAATGCTTAGCCTTATGCATATATGGAGGCAGAGTTTAACCTCATGCAAGATTTGGGACAGAGCTTAGTCTCATACAAATGGAAGTCAATGCTTAGCCTTATGCAGATATGGAGGTAGGGCTTAGCCTCATAAAAAATGCGGGACAGGGCTTAGTCCCATGCAAATGGAAGGCAGTGCTTATCCTTATACAAATATGGAGGCGGGGATTAGCCTCATGCAAGATTCGGGACAAGGCTTAGTCCAAGCAAATGTGGAGTCAGAGATTAGACTCATGCGAATATGGAGTCAAGGATTAGACTCATGCAAATGTGGAGTCAGAGATTAGACTCATGCAAATGTGGAGTCAGAGATTAGACTCATGCAAATATGAAGTCAGAGATTAGACTCATGCGAAGAGAAAATAACAGATAAGGGTAGAGTATATATTAGCTAGGATAGGTTCAGCATCTAACGACTAGATGGATGGTGAATTTGTGTACGAATGCTAATGACAAATGTGCCAGTGTTTAAAGAAAAATCGTAAGTTTCATGAGGGGAGGTTGGTTCTTGCTTCGTCTGCTGGCCTGGCTTTGCTTTGCCCTGGAAGCCCCTTTTGAGTTCCCCTAGGTAGTACCTGACTGTTATGAAAAATAGAATTTTTGAAAAATATACATTCATTGATTTTTAACTGTTTGCAGATGGCAGACCCTGCTGAATATTCTTCGGAATTTTGAGAATCCTTCTCAAAATTCTGCCTCAGTTCTTGACTGACTACTGACATCCTGGCATGTGATGGCGCTGGCTAGACTTGTTCCGGAATTTTGAGGGCCCTCCTCAAAATTCTGCCCCAGTTTCTGATTCGGGGGGAAGATGAAAATTTTATTATGATATGATTGAACCAATAAGGCTTCCTACGTAGCCCCTCTTAAAGAAGAATCAGGTCAAGCGTAGTTCAATTACATCAGAAAAGAAACGTGAGATAATCTAGGCATAGTATCTCTTGACTGCGTCTGAATTGATTGGGTTTTGGCCAGATCTCTCCATCCATTTCTGCAAGTATGAGTGCTCCTCCTATTAGTACTTTGTGAACCATATACGGACCTTGCCAGTTGGGAGAGAATTTCCCTTTGGCTTCATCTTGGTATGGGAAAATCTTCTTTAATATCAGCTGCCCTGATGCGAATTGTCTTGGTTTGCCCCTTTTGTTGAAAGACCTAGACATTTTGTTCTGATAAAGTTGGCTGTGACATATTGCGTTCATTTTGGTCCATCGATAAGGGCCAACGACTCCTTACCCATTCCGTATCGCTGAGTTCAGTTCCTATATGACTCTTAAAGAAGGAATCTCTACCTCAGCTGGGATGATGACAGGTACCATAAACCAGCATATAGGGAGTTGCCCCGGTTGATGTGTGAACTGTGGTGCGGTACCCTAACAAAGCAAAGGGTAACTTCTCGTGCCACTGCTTGTGATTCTCTACCATTTTCCTTAGTATCTTCTTAATATTCTTGTTGGCGGCTTCTATGGATCCATTCATCTCAGGTCTGTAGGCAGTGGAATTCTTGTGCTTGATTTTGAAGGTTTCACATATAGCTTTCATCATATCACTGTTGAGGTTGGCCCCGTTGTCAATGATAATTGACCCAGGAACTTTGAATTGGCAGACAATACGATCCTTGACAAAATCTATGATGATTTTCTTGGTTAAAGCCTTATAAGATGCAGCTTCTACCCATTTTGTGAAGTAATCAATAACTACCAGAATAAACCGGTGTCCGTTTGAAGCAGTGGGCTTAATCGGACTGCTAACATCCATTCCCCAAGCGGCGAATGGCCAAGGTGAGCTTGTTGCATTGAGCTCGTTTGGTGGCACTTTTATCATGTCGGCATGTACTTGACATTGAAAGCATTTGCGGACATACTGAATACAATCCGTCTCCATGGTCATCCAGAAGTAACCTGCCCTGAGTATCTTCTTGGTCGGAACAAAACAATTCATGTGCGGACTGAAGGTCCCAGCATGCACATCCTCAAGTAGCTTAGAAGCTTCCTTTGCGTCGACACACCTTAGTAAACCCAAATACGGAGTTCTTCTATACAAGTTCCCTCTGCTGTGGAAGAAGTGATTTGACAATCTCCGGAGTATGTGTTTCTAAATGTGATTTGTGTGCCCCGGATATTCTCCTTTTGATAAGTGCTCCTTGATTTCATGGAACCAAGGCTTTCCATCTGCTTCTTCCTCGACATGAGCACAATATGACGGCTGATTATGGATTCTGACCGGAATGGGATCAATATAGTTCTTATCTGGATGCTGTATTATTGATGACAACGTGGCTAATGTGTCAGCAAACTCATTCTGAATTCTGGGCACATGTCAGAATTCTATCTTCATGAACCTCCTTTTCAATTACTACACATGGTGCAGATATGGCAATATTTTGGAATTCTTGGTAGCCCATTCTCTTTGAACCTGGTGCACAAGCAAATCTGAATCACCAATCACCAACAATTCCTGAATGTTCATGTCGACTGCCATGTTGAGCCCTAGTATGCAGGCCTTATATGCTGCCATGTTGTTGGTGCAGGGAAATCTGAGTTTAGCAGATACAGGATAATGCTGACCCATTTCTGATACCAAAACTGCTCCAATTCCTAACCCTTTGAAATTTGCGGCTCCGTCAAAGAACATTCTCCAACCGTCGTATGATTCCGTAATGTCTTCTCCCACAAATGATACTTCTTCATCAGGAAAATAAGTTTTCAAGGGTTCGTATTCTCCTCCCACCGGATATTTAGTGAGGTAGTCTGCCAATGCTTGTCCCTTGACTGCCTTTTGAGTTACATAGACGTTGTCGAACTCACTCAGCAGTATCTGCCATTTAGCCAACTTCCCAGTAGACATGGGCTTCTGAAATATGTACTTCAGAGGATCCATCCTGGATATGAGGTATGTAGTGTATGCACATAAGTAATGCCTCAACTTCTGGGCTGTCCAGGTCAAAGCACAGCAAGTGCGTTTGAGTAGAGAATACTGTGATTCATAAGGTGTGAATTTCTTACTCATGTAGTAAATGACTTGCTCCTTTCTTCCTGTCTCATCATGTTGTCACAAAATACATCTGAAGGCTCCATCTAACACAGATAGATAATGTAGAAAAGGTCGTCCTAGTTCTGTAGGGACCAGAGCTGGCAGTGTGGCCAGGTACTCCTTGATCTTGTCAAAAGTTTTTTGACAATCCTCGGTCCAACTCGTCTCGGCATCCTTTCTTAGCATCTTGAAGATGGGCTCACATATTACTGTGGACTGTGCTATGAATCGGATGATGTAGTTGAGCCTCCCTAGGAATCTCATCACACCCTTCTTGATTTTGGGTGGTGGTAACTCCTAAATAGCTTTGACTTTAGTTGGATCTAGCTCGATCCCTCAGCGACTAACAATGAATCCTAATAACTTTCTTGAAGGAACCCCGAATGCACACTTCGCGGGGTTCAACTTCAAATTGTACCTCCTGAGCCAGTCAAAGACTTTTCTTAAGTCTGCTATATGATCCGCGACCCTTTTGGATTTGATAATGACGTCGTCTACATATACCTCTATTTCCTTATGTATCATATCATGGAAGATGGTCGTCATGGCCCTCATATAAGTGGCCCCAACATTCTTTTGACCGAACAACATCATTTTGTAACAATATACACCCCAAGGAGTAATAAAAGTTGTCTTCTCGGTATATTTCTCCATCCATCCAGATCTGGTTATAACCTGTGTAACAATCTACAAAGGATTGGAGTTCATGCTTGGCGCAGTTATTGATCAGGATATGTATATTTGGCAGTGGGAAGTCATCTTTGGGACTTGCTCTGTTTAAATCCCGATAATCAACACATACTTGGACCTTCCCGTCTTTCTTCGGAACTAGCACAATGTTAGCTAGCCATGTTGGGTACTCAACCGCCTTGAGAACCTTGGCTTTGATATGCTTGGTAACTTCCTCCTTGATTTTCAAACTCATGCCTGGTTTGAATTTTTTGAGTTTCTGCTTGACAAGCGGACACATAGGATTGGTAAGAAACTTGTGAGCTACTATAGATGTGCTTAAACTGGTCATATCGTCATACGACCATGCGAAGATATCCTCATATTCCTTTAGAAAATGGATGTACTCTTCCTTCTTTGTTGGCGACAAATGAATGCTGATATGGCTCTCTTTGACGATCTCGGCGTCTCCCAAATTTACTGCTTCTATTTCGTCCAAGTTGAATTTAGGCTTGTTCTCAAAATTCTCACCTTTCCTGACAGTTTCCTCGGGTATCTCATCTTCTTCCTCTGATTCACTATTCTCATGTTGTGTTGCCTCATTACATGTCACAGTCACTAGTTCATTAGGAAAAGTAAAAAATTATAGAAAGGAAAAGTATAAAAATAGTAATGAATAATGATAAAGGATAAATGCATTTGATTAAAACTGAGAAAATTTTTCAAACAAAGCTTAGCTCGGTGGATCGAGCATTTATTTTGAAACAAAGAAATCTTAAAACAAAACTACTGGAAAATTAAAATGCCTAGGATGGCTATAAAAGTAAATCTTGCCAAGCTACCCAGGGACTCGGCGGGCTCGGGATGGTAGCGGTCCAGTTTCTGAGAACAGCTCCATTTACCACGGTCTGAATGTAGAGGCCTTCTTCCTCCTCCTACTCAATTATGGCATTGCAGTCCATATCCTCATCCTCCAAGAACAGATCCTTCAGCCCAGCTAGTGCTTCTTCTTCAACAGTTCCCCATATTGTGTCGGCCTGATGGAAAGCTTGTTCCAAATGGGGTACCGGTTGCTCAAGAGGGTAATACGGTCCAAGCCATGGAGGCGACCACTCCCTATACTCCTTCCATGTATACTGGTATCTGAGCCCAAAGGTGGTACCATGATTTTTCAGCCGTATCGGCTTGGTGATATCCTGGAAGTTCTTTCCTAACCCTTTGCCGGGTTCATATCCAGACCATGCTAGTATGCTTTCTATTTTGTTACTCCACCACTTATCCTTCTCGAGGGCATTGACCCGTTCAATGTGATGATAGGTTTCCCCTCCTAGCCTTCTTCTTTGTCCAATGGCCGGAATCGTTTGACTAATGTAGATGGGGTTACTCCATCTCCATGAATGATTACCTCCTCATGGTTCCATTCGAATTTCTCAACTTGATGCAGTGTGGAGGGCATGACCCCTGTAGCATGGATCCATGGGCAGCCCAACAAAAGATTATATGAGGTTAGGTATGTTAAGAACTTGGAATTCAATGCCAAACCAAGTTGGCCCCATCTGCAAGCAAAGGTCGATCTCCCCAATCGTGGCCCTCTGGGACCCATCAAAAGCTTTCACATTCATGCTTCTGGTCCGTATTTCATGGAAACCTTTGTCCAACCTTTTCAGGGTATCTAGTGGACAAATATTCAGACTAGAACCTCCATCAACCAGGACCCTGGCACTGAACTTGTCTTCAAATTATACTGTGATATGCAATGCTCGATTGTGATTCAAACCTTCGGGCGGCAGCTCGTCTTCGTAGAAGATAATCTTATGGATTTCCAGCACTTGACCGCCCATGTTGGCCATTTCTCCACTAGTTATATTATTGGGTACATAAGCCTCACTCTGTACTTTCATCAAGGCGATATTGTGTGCCTCTAAATTCTATAATAGTGACAGGATAGATATCTGAGTAGGGACTTTGTTCAGGTGATCAACAACAGAATACTCTTTCGCCTGTACTTTCCTCCACAAGTCGTCCGGTCCGATCTCAATGACAGGCTGCCTAGCATTGGCATCCTTACTTGAACCTCCCAGGTGTTCAGGTGCGTAGACTCTTCCAGTTCTAATAATCCCTTGTGCGACGTCAAATTCTTCTATCTTAGTCTTCCCTTTTCATCGAGACTCGGTGACATAATCCCAGGGGATATCACTTTTGAGTAGAATGGGGTGTGGTTGTCACCGTCACAGTAAAAGGTGTGACCACTTCTATTTCAAATGGAGCGGAGGTGGTTGCGGGCAGAGTTACTTCCACCTCGAATGGAGCTGGTGCAGTGACCTCAACATCAATAGATGCCTGAGTCTGAACCATGATAGGAGTAAGTGTGACTACAACCTTACAATCATCGCCTTCTCGGATAAGCCCGATTGACCCCTCAGGGTCCCATTCTTCATTTGTTTCTATAACATGTATACCATCACCTCTATGATTAGGGAGGCGATTGTTGGGGACATTAGGTGCGGCTTCTTCGCTTGTATGACCTTGTTGTCGATGATTGTCTAGATCTTATCCTTCAATGTTCGGCACTCAACAGTGGTGTGACCATTCATACCGGAGTGGTATGCATAGGTTTTGTTTGGATTGACCCATTGGGATGGATTTTCTTGTGCCACACCGAGAATAGGAGTGACGTAACTTGCATCTTTTAACCGTTCATACAACTGGTTGATGGGCTCAACAATGACTAGTGTATTATCTGGGTGGCTTGCGGTCAAAATTGGGGCCTTAGTCTTGGATAATTTTGGCGAGTTGGTGGTGACTGGAAGTGGGATGGTTGGGAATTATAATATGATGGACAATGACTGGTTGGAAATATCTAGGAGATGAAGGTTGATATGTAGGTGGCGATGCTTGATATGTGGGTAGAGGTGTTTGATATATGGGTGGAGGTATTTGATAGGTGGGTAGAGGTGTCTGGTATGTGGGTAGGGGTGTTTGGTATGTGAGGGGTGTTTTTGGGCCCTGGGCCACCATTACTGCCCTGACATCTCTTTTCTTCGACATGCCACCTGATTGGAGTGCCTTATTCGTGGCTTGCAGTGCCTCGAAATGAGTTACCATCCCACTCTTAATTCCTTCCTCGATCCTTTCCCCGAACTTGATGATATCAGAGAATTTGTGATTTTCGATGACCATCAGCCTCTCATAATATTGTGGATCCTGTGCTCTGACAAAGAATTTATCAGTAGGCTTCCGACCTCTAACGAGTAGCATATTCGTAGAAAGTCTCAGTAGGCTTCTTCTTAAGATTCTGAATATAGAAGATATCAGGTGCATTTTCTGTGTTGAACCTGAACCGGTCCATGAAATCTGACACCATGCTTACCTATTTGGACCATTTCTTGGGATTCTGGCTAATATACCATAACAACACGTCCCCAGTAAGGCTCCTCATAAAGAGCTTCATTCGAATATTTTCATCTTTTCCAACCCCGACAAGCTTGTCACAGTAGGTCCTTAGGTTAGCCCTGGATCACCTGTACCATCGAACATTTCAAATTTGGGAGTTTTGTACCCTTCTAGCATTTCAACATCCGGTTGTATGCATAGATCTTCACAGTTCAAACCTTCTATTCCTTTGTCACCTTCAACACTTTGAACTCGGCTTGTCAATTTCTTGAGTTCTTCGGCCATGTTCTTAATGAGTAGGTTCTTTTTGGAGGATTCCGGTGCACATGAGATTGGCTGGATAGAATAGGGTATAGTTTCCACGTATATGGGGTTGGTCTAATGAGTGCCAGGAGCATGGGTATAGTGGTAGTCATTGGTGGAGTTTTATGGGTCGGGGATGAGTGGTGGTGTATTTTGGGGAGTGTGATAAGTGGTGGTTGGTGGGTACATGATTGGTTGGTGCTATTGTGGTGGAGTTGGTATTGGCAATGGATTGATATTTTATGGTGGAGTTGCGTATTGATTTGGTATGGTAGGATTTTGCGGCTGTTGGTTTTGTGTGTTTTGAGGAAGTGTTGGGTTCTTTGCGTTCTGTTGGTGGATATCAGGGACATTGAGGGTGAGTGACAAGTTTGCCAAATTGCGGACCTGCTCAAGTTCTCCTTGCAGTTCTAGTATCTTTTGTTCAAGTCTCAAAACTAGGTCATTCGGAGCCGGAGTACTACGACCATCGGAGGTCTCTACGTTCTCAATGTTTTCCTTTCAGTCACGACCCAAACCGATTGGCCACGATGGGTACCCGGTACCTTACTCAACCGAGTACCAACGTAATGTATCTTTCTTATTACGTCATCATATACATGTGACATACGGGCGTAATAGGCCAACATAATCATTTATAAACTCAAAACATAGGTCGACAAGACCGTACAATCTTTCACGTACATGACATATGTCTACAAGCCTTCAAGAATACATAAATATCATAAAGGTCAAGACAAAGTCCCGCCATACCAAACAATATACGTCAAAATCATACTAAGCAAACAAGCAACTACGAAGCAAATGGAGCGCATCAACATGTCCTGCTGAGCTGATAGCCTAGTTGGAGGGATCTCGACCTATATATCGGGACTTGCGAGCATGAAACACAGCATCTCCAAGCAAAATGGATGTCAGTATGAATAATGTACCGAGTATGTAAGGCACATAAATAAATACATAAGAGACATGGAAGAAATATAGTGTACATGACTCAACCTGTAAGTCTGAATAACTCTGTAAATCATAAATTACTTTTAGCATCATGCGTATGCGTATAAATATCATATCATGCATAGGTACCTGTTTCATAACATCATCAGCCTCTGGGGGAATCCCATCATATCATATCGGTCACTGTGGGCAAAATCATCATCGTATACCAGCTGATCAGGTGGTGGTGCGTATATAACGCCGTAACCTTTTCCCATATCCCATATACATATATATACATACATATATACACATATATAGCGTCACCTGGTCATGGGTCAATGCACATGAATGCAATGCATGAAAATTACGTTAATAAAATCTTCCGGAGTTTCATAAGACCATTTTGCCTTTGAGTAATATCAAAAAGTAAACTTTTTTCAGCTTTTGTATTTTTCTAAGACCCATGAACAGATGATAAAATATTATGACATACAGAAATTCAAGAACATAGATATCTCTAATACTTCTATGAATAGAGTCATTCATGAAATTTGTGCAGTTGCACGTTTCATTCATATCGTATGGATCATGCCAAATGAAAGAAGGGATAGCCTTAACATACCTAGAGTAGGGAAAAATCCATATAGTGTTCTTGGAAAATATTACAGCGTTCTCCCTTAGAATCGAAATCTCATGTTGCGATAACATTGGGTAGACTTAGTATGAAATGGTTGAACCAATATCGTTGCTATTGCAACATCATCTTTTCCGAAGCTTTCCTAGGATGTAATAGATTTTGTCCACGAGTATTATTTGCTGCTCATTACAGTATCCTCCATAAGATCTGAAATGTCAGAACTTGAGAGACTCAAACTCCTAATATCCCAACGAAGAAACGGGGAATACATCCGTTAAGGATTTATTTGTCTTTCTGCAGTGACTTCTCATTTGACATGGCTTGTAAAAATAAATTCTCTCTCTACGGTTTCATTTTGATTGACAATTGCTAACACTAATATTAAATAGTCAAAGATTTGGATTGCTTCAGATGGCACCATAATTGGAATCTTTGCAATTCTTTGAGTTGTTGAAAGATACATAGCTTTGTTTGAATTAAAAAGCCTTAACTTTGAACTGATTGCCACATAATCCATAATAACTAAGAGTCATGTGGTTTGGTGGTGGCTTGCTGCCATGTGTGGTGGAGTTAATCTTATCCAAATACATTCTCAATTAATTAGGTAGTGTCCCGTTACCCGATAATTAATCAATAACCCGCAAAATTGAGAATTATTCTCACTTACTTAAAATACTACTCACCTTTCACATACCTTAAACACCTTACTATCAGGGACATGTAGTACCTTGTATGGCACTAGTCCATAAATATTGGATATTTTAGCTCGGGCCGTATTTTATCCCAAAATGCCAAACTTTGACAAAATTCATTTTCTTAGACTTGCTCCCCCTTTCACCTTCATGAATTTACTAATTACTTGTTAAATAGCATAATTCTTATATTCCCCAAATAATATTTTCCTTGGACTGATGTCAATTACTTTACGACAAATTCCACGTAAAATACTATAGGATGCAACATCAACGTAACTTATTACTGCGAAGCATAACATCACCGTAATGTAATACAACAGGGTGAAACACTATCGTAACTTATTACTGTGAAGCGTAACATCACCGTAATGTAATACTGTTGGGTACAACACTGTCGTAACTTAATACTGTAGGACGTAACATCAATTGTAATATATTACTACAGAGGGTAACACCGTCGTAACATATTATTGCAAAGCATAACATCGTCGTAATATAATATTGCAGGATGTAATATTGACATAATATTGTAGGGCGTAACATCATTTTCCCCTTTGGAACATTCGTCATCGAAAGTTGACTAATGCTCTTATCATTTTTGTAACTTATACCTCTTGTGAATACCTTAATACTCTTTTTGCCATTTAAGCAGTTGCTCTGTGAATAAATCCAAAGTCTAGGGTATTCCACCCTTTAGTCTTTTTGTCGTATCATGACCTGTGGTCAAAATCTGCCTAATCTTGCAACTGATGTTACCTCCTGTCATGTAGCCTGTATGACCCTGGCTTTGTAAGTACACTTATGCAATTCATCTTTCCTTTTTCCTTTTATCTTTTAGTCAATATCTAGGCCTTACTTTGTATACACAAGGCTTAATAGGATGCCTCTCTGGGCCTCTATAGGTATACTATAGTCCTTTACTCGATATTTTGTAGAACTTGCGATTATGGCTATACCATATTTCATAGATCTGATTATCCATTCATATGACTTTACTGCATTTACATGGGTTAACCTGTACCATAATTTTTTCTTCAATCTACCTCTACCGAGGTGTGCTTACCAAGCTCCCAGTTACTTTTGTTGCCTATCCTTTAGGTATAAATCTAAGTCATTCAATGCTTCTTCGTTACTGTTCTTTTTAAGAATGGCGGCTGAATCTCATCTCATACTTTGTGACCTTTGCCCATCCATTATTGATTCACCTCAATATTAATCTACAATATACCGCTGATAACTTGAAACTTCTTATGTCATACCTTGCCACTAAGGCTTACGTTCCATCGAGGAATATTTGAAGTGATTTTCCTGATCCACTTAAGGGTGATACTATACTTCAATGACCGTATTTTATAGCATCCCAATGTGATTCACTTATGTGGGTATTTTAATCTCGTGCAATCCATGAAATCCTGTTCAAATCATTACTCACTCGAAGGCCTAAACATCATCCTTTATCCATCACAGTTACACTGTCATTGTACTATCAGCGAAGCATTTCATCTTTTCTAAAAGCTACTAGTCTTAGACTGCTTTGAGTTCATTCAGGCTATACTAAGCTTTCTATAACTTACAGAAACCATCAGCTCTTCTTGTTTTCATAGGCTTAATCCCGAGGACTTATCCATTATTGTCACCTTCTCACTCGCCTTTTCTTATCCTTATTCCTGTCTTCCTAAAACCTTGTCGCTCTACCATACTTTAGCTTGCAACCTATACATATCCATTTATACTACTTGCAACCTTTCAACTTGCTTGCACCATAGATTTCCTTGTGTTATTCTGGAACATCAAGTGAGACATCACATCGTCTCTAAATCTTCTATACACTTTTAACTACACCTTTCAATATGTAGAAACCATAGGCTGGAAGATATGCCACTAACAATGACACTATCATTCCTGGATATTGAATCCCCGTGCTTATAACCTTCTATCCAAAGTATGGACTATTCACAATTTTCTGCATTTGAGTATCTCATATGTTGTTCACTTTTACCTTACTTACTTAAAATCTCGTATCATATCTTCTATCTCTTTCATAACCTCCCTTCCACCTAGGTGTAATTCATGACCATAACTTGAAGCTCTATTATAATACTCGCACCTCTGGTACATACATAATCCGGTGGGATTTGTTAACAAATATGCTGCCTGGATAATGCTCCAAAATCTTGAGTGTATCCATAACGTACTAACTCTAGATCATTGATCGAATAATTCTTTCGTTCCATCTTAGCTTTCTTTCAACGTAAGCTATTACTTTTCATGGTCTTTCTGCCCCCTTGTTGCATCCATACTTAGCTTATCTTAGTTCCCACACTTTCCAGAGTTTTCATACAACTCATATGACCTCGAATATTACTTTTAATTCTTACTTCCCGTTCATTACCCATGGTAGGTGCCACTTTCCTTTGGAATGCTTATCATGTTGTTGTGAAATTGTTGTTACATGACCATTTCCTCTTTAGGTCATTGTGCTTAGGTTGAAGCCTTATTTTTTATCTCCTCAGCTATTCTTTCGTTGTAGTACCTAGGGAGAACCCTTGACTCTCGTAAAGCTGTGAGCTTATTACGGACCTTTTAAATGTACTTACTTGCCTATAATCATCCGTAGTTGCTTACATCCATGACCTTGTGCTTGTATGGTTGCTTTTGAACTAATATTTTGATTGCTTTCCCAGTGGCACTTTCTTTTATCCCCATAACACTCAAACGGTACATTTAACTACCCGACTCTTGTTGGAATATATCTCACGTATTATAATGATATTCTTCGAGGCTGAATTTTCCATGTTGGGTTCTACTATGTTTATCTTACACGATCTGATGACTCATCTATAACCTCCTGTTTAGCCATAACTGGGATCTTCCTGATCAATTACTAACTACTCCTTGGCCCATTCTCATATCAATATTCCTCGTAATCTTTCTTGGGTTATTTCATTTGTCTTAACTTACATCTTGCACTGTCTCCTTTTTTCTTAATAATAGCTCGGGAAGGAACCTTTACTTCCTCTCCTTAACATCTTGCTTGCACAATATTCTTGGATCGTAGCGTATCTGTAAGATTTGGATAAATGCCATCTCATTCCTCTTTCATTTATCGCATTCTTCCTTTACCATTCCATAGTCACTAGAACTACTTAATTTTGATTTAATGCCACATCACTCCATAATCCCCCCTTTAGGGGTGTACTAGAAGTTGAAGCCACGAGGAACTACCTATAGATGTTTTACCTCTTTATCTTTGGCGTCGTTTCTCAACATCAATGATCATTACTCGCCTTGTGGTAATCCTTCTATTCCAAGGATGACAAATTTCCTTACTGACGAGGGTGAAACTTAGCATAACTAGCACATACAGTCTCTTAAGCTTAACTTTGCTCACATTGCTTGCTTTAAGGAAGCGTCTCCTTGAATTACCATTCTCTGAATTCATCATTAATTTTCTTTTGTGGTCCATTCTATTACCACCGAAAAGAAATCTGAAATTCCCATGATGCCGAGTACTTTCCAATCATTCAGTCCCTAATTCATATTTAATTTATCTTGTTTACCAGCCCATACCGATTTCTATTACTTTAGGGATTAACTTTCCCCTCTGGTAGTTGTGTTGGAGTCACAAACTTATTTCTCGAAATGAGGATACAACCTTATGGCCTATACTCTTTTGTTGTCTTAAGGCCCATCACCTTTCGTCTCTTTCTTCATTTGACTATTGGTTCTATAACACTCTACCATTTTCATCCATGTATCACACCTTATTCATAATGCTTCCTTATCTCTCTTCTCATTACTCTGCTAATTTTTCTTGCATGTCCCTTTTCTTGTGAAAACTTCAATACGACATTCTTTCGCTTTTAGCTTTCCTTTGCTCCATCCAGTGGCTCTTCAAGTTGCTTAACGTTCTTGCTTTACTAGGGATACGAGCCACACTAAGGTAATATTTATCCCTTCAAGGCTTATAGTGCATGTCTTTGTAGTACTCATATCTGACTGCACTATTTTAGAGCGCACCATCTAGGTGTCTCATAAAGAGATCTATTAGAACATTTGCAATATCCTTCGGAAATGTCAACTGACGCAATCTATTCATCCATCATATCTTCTTATACTACATTTGTTAACCCCCCATAGGGCATATCTGGAAGGGGTGCAACCAATTGTATATACCTCTATTACTATTGAATATAACTCAAAAATCTTATGTTCCTCTGCCTCAATTATAAACGCTGTTAACCTTCATTAACTGGGTACCTCGTACCCTTTTTCACCTTGATCCTTTTACTTTCTTAAACTTGTACTTATCTTTTTAATCTCTCATTGTACTTCACCATAAAGACGGATTGACATTCTTGCCTTAAGTCTTCTTATCATGAAGCTTACACCTTTCAGTACACCTACGATCTGCTAAAGACCTCATATTTACTTATTGTAGGCATCATACAAAAATCCAATTCCTCTTACTCAGCTCTTCCACAACTATCTCTCATTCTAACCTTCTTTCCGGATGTAGGCATCGTCTTATTACGAATAAAATAGAATTTCGGAACTTGAATTCTTATAAGTGAGCTCTACCACACGATCTAGAGTAAGAAGAAAGAGTGACAAATCATAAATGCATTGTAGCCTCCTGCTTATAAGTGTGGTGCACGACACACTCATAAACAAGACTCTACTAGACACGGCTTGTAGACTCCCTTGGACAGAACTGCTCTGATACCACTTTTGTCACGACCCAAACCGATAGGCCGCTATGGGCACCTAGTACCTTACTCAACCGAGTACCAATGTAATGTATCTTTCTTATTACATCATCATATACACATGACATACGGGCCAAATAGGCCAATATAATCATTTATAAACTCAAAACATAGGCCAACAAGGCCGTACAATCTTTCATGTACACGACACATGTCTACAAGCCTCTAAGAATACATAAATATCATAAAGGTTGAGAAAGAGTCCCGCCATACCAAACCATATACGTCTAAATCATACTAACCAAACAAGCAACTTCGAAGCAAATGGAGCGCACCAACATCTTTCGCTGAGCTGATAGCCTCTTGGAGAGCTCTCGACCTGTCTATCGGGACCTGCAGGCATAAAACGCAGTGTCCCCAAGCAAAAGGGACGTCAATACTAATAATCTACCGAGTATATAAGGCACATGGAGATATGGAAGAAATATAGAGTACATGACTCAACTTGTAAGTCTGAATAACTTTGTAAATTATAAATTACATTTAGCGTCATGCGTATGCGTATGAATATCATGTCATGTAATAGGTACATGTTTCATAACATCATCAGCTTCTGAGGGTATCCCATCATATCATATCGGTCACTGTGGGAAAAATCATCAACGTATACCAGCTGATAAGGTGGTGGTGCGTATATAACGCCATAACCTTTTCCCATATCCCATATACATATAGATATGTATATATATATATATATATATATATATATATATATATATATATATATATATATATATATATATATGCATATATAATGCCATTTGAATCATATTTCAGCCACTATGGGCAACATCATTATCGTATACCAGCTGATCAGGTGGTGGCGCATATATAACGATGTAACCTTTTCCCATATCCCATATACATATATATACATACATATATACGCGTATATAACGCCATATGGTCATGGGTCAATGCACATGAATGCAATGTATGAAAATTACATTAATAAAATCTTTCGAAGCTTCATAGGACCATTTTGCCTTTGAGTAATATCATAAAGTAAACTCTTTTCTACTTTCATATTTTTCTGAGACCCATGAACATATGATAAAATATTATGACACATGGAAATTCAAGAACATAGATATCTCTAATACTTCTATGAATAGAGTCATTCATGGAATTTGTGCATTTGCACGTTTCGTTCGTATCATATGGATCATGCCAAAAGAAAGAAGGGATAGCTTTAACATACCTGGAGTAGGGAAAAATCCGTATAGTATTCTGGGAAAAGATTATACTGTTCTCCCTTAGAATCGAAATCTCACGTTGCGATAACATTTGGGAGACTTCGTATGAAATGTTTGAACCAATATCGTTGCTATTGCAACATCATCTTTTCCGAAGCTTTCCCGGGATGTAACAGATTTTGTCCATGAGCATTATTTGCTGCTCGTTACAGTGTCCTCCATGAGATCTGAAATGGCAGAACTCGAGAGACTCAAGCTCCTAATACCTCAGCGAAGAAACGGGGAATACATCCATTAAGGATTTATTTGTGTTTCTGCAGTGACTTCTCATTTGACATGGCTTGTAAAAACAACTGCTCTCTATACGGTTTCATTTTTATTGACAATTTCTAACACAAATATTAAATAGTCAAAGATTTGGATTGCTTCAGATGGCACCATAATTGGAATCTTTGCAATTCTTTGAATTGTTGAAAGATACATAGCTTTGTTTGAATTAAAAAGCCTTATCTTTGAATTGATTCCCACATAATCCATAATGACTAAGAGTCATATGGTTTGGTGGTGGCTTGCTGCCACATGAGGTGGGGTTAATCTTATCCAAATATATTCTAAATTAATTAAGTAATGTCCCGTTACCTGGTAACTAATCAATTACCCGCAAAACTGAGAATTATTCTCACTTACTTAAAATACTACTCACCTTTCACATACCTTATACACCTTACTATTGTTTACCGTGAAAATGGTAACAACAATTAAATTTGTAAATGAGATTCTAAAAATATGTGATCTATTTTCGAGCTAGTTGTTAGAGCAGATGATGCTGAGAATGTGGAGTTTAATGATGAAATGCAAGCTAAAAACAGGGCGATAACCAATCCTGAAGGCTTACTGCCTGGAATTGTTTTACCAAAGGGATACAGGCTAAAAAGAGGAGTGGAACGAGCCGAGGAACCTGCTGCCCGGGTGTAGGATCGGTCGATAGGGGCCTCGGGGCCAATGTCCGGATCGAGCTCGAGGTATTGGGGACAGCCGGGAATGGGATATCAGTTAAGGATATGATTAAACGAGGCTCTTTGTTGCCAATAACAAGCAATGAAATGAAGAACAAGTAAGAAAGCGATAAATATTAAGGTGGCCTCGGGCCAATGAGAACGGGCGAGTTTAGAAATAAGAGAGAGAGAGAGAGAGAGAGCTATATTATTGCACTTGTGGAGAAATGAAGCAACATCAGCCTTTTACAAGATAGTGTGAGTTCCCTTTATTTAGAAGGGGAACATGGCTATAGTACAACATGCGTTAATTTTTAAGTACGGGGATGGGACGACTAAATGTGACGCATCAGCACAGGCCCTGAATAGGCCGGCTTTGTCAAACTTAGCTGCATTTGGGAGCCTCCCCTTCTATTATGGCCTCGACCTCCATCTTCTCCGAGTCAGGCTTCAATGAGCCTCGAGGGAGGGGACTCAGTCGTGACACCACATCTTCTTGGTCTCAAGGCATCCCTTCGAAATGACTTGATAGCAAGAAAAAAAGTCTTCTGATTTTTGCTGCATACAGATAGTCTCCACGTCTCCCAGAACGAAGCAAAGGGAAATGATTCTGACACTTGACTTCTCGAGCTTCTTATAGCAACGTAACACCATTGATGCAACCTATGGCACAAGCTTTTGTGGCAACCGAGTCATCCACGAGCTTGTGTATTTCGACTTCATTCAATGTACTGTCGATTCCCGTTCTCCAAGGTGAATGTACCTCCGTCGATTTGGTTTTTTCAAGGATGTAGTAATTGCATCCGCCAGTCAATCTTCCAAAGCCTCGATGACATTATCGTAACCCCCTATAAATGGGGGTGCTTTGGCGTTGTTTTTCCTATCCCAGTGCCTTCGTTGGCTTATTTGCCCATTCCTTCTTATCATCTTCTTCTCTCCTTGAACATCATGCTTGGGGCTCATGGCCTCAAGGACGTTTAGTGGAGCTCCCTTAGATTGCGTTGTATTCCTTTGGTGGGGCTTCCCTTTATCGAGCATAATCATGCTATCCTGTTGTTGCTGTAGTCGTTGACATGTTTGTCGTGGCTATTGCTGTTGGCCCGAGATGGTGACGGATGGGGAGTCGGTTTTCCCTTATGTAGACAACCGTTCAGACTATAAACCGCTGCTCACTCTCCTACCGGGGCCTAGTGTGACACTTCATCCCTTAGGTTTTTTTCTTTCCTTCGACGATGCGTGCTCGGGGGGCGGTGCTCGAGGATGCTGATATCGGAGATGGGTTTTCGAGTATGGACGGGGCTCTTGGGTTTCATCACATGTACATCCTTCCGTTCCTCCGTTTTAGACGTAGAGAACCTCTGTAGTTTTTTGTTATTGTATGTAAGGACCCCTTGAGGGCAGTTGTACATGGATTTTTATGAATATGGATATGACTCATTGACTTCTGCTTTCGATTCTTGCCATATAATTGCATGCTCTCGTGCCCTTCAAGGCCCTTTGAATGTCTTTCTTTTTTGATTTATTGTTGACCGCTGATATCTAACTCGGACACGGGCATTCTTTTCGATCCTCTGATGATCGACATGGATCCTTTCCAAGCCCATCGTCGTACCTTGGACCAAGCCTGAATTGATCTGATAGGCTCGGGTTGTCGGTCCCTACAAGTTGCATGGAGATAGTACATCGAGTTTCGGAGCTTTAGAGAATGTTATCCTGAATGAAGGTCGGCTTTGGGTACCTGAGGTTCCCTTTTGATCTTGATGCAGATAGCTTTTTTAAAGTGTATAGGATAGACTTCTGTTGAGGGGTTGCATGTACTCAGGCGCTGCCTCGGGCCTTCGTGGAGCCTTTGTGATTGGAGCTTCGCGTGCTTATTTCTCTTTTTAAAAAATGAAACCATGAGACCGAGTATTATCTTGAGTCGAGTGATGGTGTTGAAAGCTTCCCGAACCTGACTTCTTTTTTGGCGGAGGTCCTCGAGTCGGACAATGTCTCCAGACCGAGAACAATATGAGTGACTCTTTGAGTCCTGGCCTCTTGTTGATGGATGCCCCTGGGGTCGAGTATCACCCCATCGATCTGTATTGAGGCTGTTGGCTTCCCGGGGCTCACATATATATGAGGCGAATTTGGCTTCTTCGAAAGACCTCACTTTTTTAGATAGCTGCCCTTCCGCTTTGGCATAGGGTTATTCATTTCTTTAGGCACAAAAGGCATTGACGCACGTCCTTGCTCTGGTCTGTCAATTTTGCCATAGTCATGGCAACTACTTCGGGGCCGGGCCGGCAGAGAGTGTGGAGTGCCGCTCTCGACGCTTAGGATCCATGGGAGTTTGTTCTGAATACCGTGTCTTTGATAAGAGAGGAACATCTAGATATGGTGATGAGATACTATGGATGGAGCGAGGGGATAACGCTGTAGGTGCTTTCCCAGATGATAGTATTACGGACTTCGCTGATGGATTCTTGATCGTATACCTATATCCTTTCGCATTTGGCCCCCTTGATAGGGTCTTGCTTGATTGTTTCTTGAAGTATCGGGTTACCTTGGCGCAGATACATTCATTGTTTTGGTGAGTGGTGTTGATGATGAGGTTTTTTACGGAGAGGGCTGGGCTTGAATTCACGCG